>NC_083450.1:9780369-9824919 GCF_020745735.1 Hemiscyllium ocellatum | reverse complement strand
GGTGGATTGGCCATGCTAAATTGTCCCAAAATGCCCAGGGATGTGCAGGTTAGGGTGGATTGGACATACTAAAATGTCCCATAGTGCCCAGGGATGTGCAGTATAGGGTGGATTGGCCATGCTAAATTGTCCCATAATGCCCAGGGATGTGCAGGTTAGGGTGTATTGAACATGCTAAATTGTCCTGTAGAGCCCAGTGATGTGCAGTTTAGGGTGGATGGCCATGCTAAATTGTCCTGTAGAGCCCAGTGATGAGCAGGTTAGGGTGGATTGGCCATGCTAAATTGTCCCATAGGCCCAGGGATGTGCAGGTTAGGGTGGATTGGCCATGCTAAATTGTCCCATAGTGCCCAGGGATGTGCAGTTTAAGGTGGATTGGCCATGCTAAATTGCCCCATAATGCCCAGGGATGTGCAGGTTAGGGTGAATTGGCCATGCTAAATTGTACTGTTGTGCCCAGGGATGTGCAGGTTAGGGTGGATTGGCCATGCTAAATTGTCCCATAGTGCCCAGTGATGTGCAGTTAAGGGTGGATTGGCCATGCTAAATTGTCTCATAATCACCAGGGATGTGCAGGTTAGGGTACATTGGATATGCTAAATTTTCCTGTAGTGCCCCAGGATGTGCAGGTTAGGGTGGATTGGCCATGCTAAATTGTCCTATAGTGCCCCGGGATGTACAGGTTAGAGTGGATTGGCCATTCTAAATTGTCCCATAGTGCCCTGGGTTGTGTAGATTAGGGTGGATTGGCCATGCTATATTGTCCCGTAGTGCCCAGGGATGTGCAGGTTAGGGTGGATTGGCCATGCTAAATTGTCCCATAGTGTCCAGGGATGTGCAGGTTAGGGTGCATTGGCCATGCTAAATTGTCCCATAGTGCCCAGGGATGTGCAGGTTAGGGTGGATTGGCCATGCTAAATTGTCCCATAGTGCCCAGGGATGTGCAGGTTAGGGTGGATTGGCCATGCTGAATTGTCCCACAGTGCCCAGGGATGTGCAGTTTAGGGTGGATTGCCATGCTAAATTGTCCATAATTCCCAGGGATGTGCAGTTTAGGGCGTTTTGGCCATGCTAAATTGTCCCATATTGCCCGGGGATGTGCAGGTTAGGGTGGATTGGCCGTGCTAAATTGTCCCATAGTGTCCAGAGATGTGCAGGTTAGGGTGGATTGGCCATGCTAAATTGTCCCATAGTGCCCTGGGTTGTGCAGGTTAGGGTGGATTGGACATGCTAATTTGTCCCACAATGCCCAGTGATGTGCAGGTTAGGGTGGATTGGCCATGCTAAATTGTCCATTAGTGCCCAGGGATGTGCAGGTTAGGGTGGATTGGCCATTCTAAATTGTCCCATAGTGCCCTGGGTGTGTAGGTTAGGGTGGATTGGCCATGCTATATTGTCCCATAGTCCCCATGGATATGAAGGTTAGGGTGGATTGGCCATTCTAAATTGTCCTGTAGTGCCCCGGGATGTACAGGTTAGGGTGGATTGGCCATTCTAAATTGTCCCATAGTGCCCTGGGTTGTGTAGGTTAGGTGGATTGGCCATGCCAAATTGTCCCATCGTGTCCAGGATGTGCAGGTTAGGGTGGATTAGCCAGGCTAAATTGTTCCGTAGTGCCCAGGGATGTGAAGGTGAGGGTGGATTGGCCATGCTAAATTGTCCCATAGTGCCCAGGGATGTGCAGGTTAGGGTGGGTTGGCCAGGCTAAATTGTTCTGTAGTGCCCCGGGTTGTGCAGGTTCGGGTGGATTGGCCATGATAAATTGTCCCATAGTCCCCATGGATATGAAGGTTAGGGTGGATTGGCCATGCAAAATTGTCCTGTAGTGCCCCGGGATGTACAGGTTAGGGTGGATTGGCCATGCTAAATTGTCCCGTCGTGCCCAGGGACGTGCAGGTTAGGTTGGATTGGCCATGCTAAATTGTCCCATAGTGCCCAGGGATGTGCAGGTTAGGGTGGATTGGCCATGCTAAATTGTCCCATAGTCCCCAGGGATGTGCAGGTTAAGGTGGATTGGCCATGCTAAATTGTCCCTTAGTGCCAAGTGATGTGTAGGTAAGGGTGGATTGGCCATGCTAAATTGTCCCATAGTGTCCAGGGATGTGCAGGTTAGGGTGCATTGGCCATGCAAAATTGTCCCATAGTGCCCAGGGATGTGCAGGTTAGGGTGGATTGGCCATGCTAAATTGTCCCATAGTGCCCAGGGATGTGCAGGTTAGGGTGAATTGGCCATGCTAAATTGTCCCACAGTGCCCAGGGATGTGCAGTTTAGGGTGGATTGGCCATGCTAAATTGTCCCATAGTGTCCAGGGATGTGCAGGTTAGGGTGGATTGGTCATGCTAAATTGTCCCATAGTGTCCCAGGATGTGCAGGTTAGGGTGGATTGGCCATGCCAAATTGTCCCATATTGCCCGGGGATGTGCAATTTAGGGTGGATTGGCCATGCTAAATTGTCCCACAGTGCCCAGGGATGTGCAGTTTAGGGTGGATTGGCCATGCTAAATTGTCCCATATTGCCCGGGGATGTGCAAGTTAGGGTGGATTGGCCATGCTAAATTGTCCCATAGTGTCCAGGGATGTGCAGGTTAGGGTGGATTGGCCATGCTAAATTGTCCCGTAGTGCCCTGGGTAGTGCAGGTTAGGGTGGATTGGACATGCTAAATTGTCCCACAATGCCCAGTGAAGTGCAGGTTAGGGTGGATTGGCCATGCTAAATTGTCCTTAGTGCCCAGGGATGTGCAGGTTAGGGTGGATTGGCCATTCTAAATTGTCCCATAGTGCCCTGGGTTGTGTAGGTTAGGGTGGATTGGCCATGCCAAATTGTCCCATCGTGTCCAGGGATGTGCAGGTTAGGGTGGATTAGCCAGGCTAAATTATTCCGTAGTGCCCAGGGATGTGAAGGTGAGGGTGGATTGGCCATGCTAAATTGTCCCATAGTGCCCAGGGATGTGCAGGTGAGGGTGGGTTGGCCAGGCTAAATTGTTCTGTAGTGCCCCGGGTTGTGCAGGTTCGGGTGGATTGGCCATGATAAATTGTCCCATAGTCCCCATGGATATGAAGGTTAGGGTGGATTGGCCATGCAAAATTGTCCTGTAGTGCCCCGGGATGTACAGGTTAGGGTGGATTGGCCATGCTAAATTGTCCCGTAGTGCCCAGGGATGTGCAGGTTAGGGTGGATTGGCCATGCTAAATTGTCCCATAGTGCCCAGGGATGTGCAGGTTAGGGTGGATTGGCCATGCTAAATTGTCCCATAGTCCCCAGGGATGTGCAGGTTAAGGTGGATTGGCCATGCTAAATTGTCCCTTAGTGCCAAGTGATGTGTAGGTTAGGGTGGATTGGCCATGCTAAATTGTCCCATAGTGTCCAGGGATGTGCAGGTTAGGGTGCATTGGCCATGCAAAATTGTCCCATAGTGCCCAGGGATGTGCAGGTTAGGGTGGATTGGCCATGCTAAATTGTCCCATAGTGCCCAGGGATGTGCAGTTAGGGTGGATTGGCCATTCTAAATTTTCCTGTAGTGTCCAGGGATGTGCAGGTTAGGGTGTATTGGCCATGGTAAATTGTCTCACAGTGCCCAGGGATGTGCAGGTTTGGGTGGATTGGCCATGCTAAATTGTCCCGTAGAGCTCAGTGATGTGTAGGTAAGGGTGGATTGAACATGCTAAATTGTCCCATAGTGCCCAGGGATCTGCAGGTTAGGGTGGAATGGCCATGGTAAATTGTCCTATAGTGCCCAGGGATGTGCAGATTAGGGTGGATTGGCCATGCTAAATTGTCCCATAGTGCCCAGGTTTGTACAGGTTAGGGTGGGTTGGCCACGCTAAATTGTCCCGTAGTGCCAAGGGATGTGCAGGTTAGGGTGGATTGGCCATGCTAAATTGTACCGTAGTGCCCAGGGATGTGCAGGTTAGGGTGGTTTGGCCATTCTAAATTGTCCCATAGTGCCCAGGGATGTGTAGGTTAGGGTGGATTGGCCATGCTAAATTGTCCCATAGTGCCCAGGGATGTGCAGTTAGGGTGGATTGGCCATGCTAAATTGTCCCATAATGCCCAGGGATGTGCAGGTTAGGGTGGATTGGACATGCTAAATTGTCCCATAGTGCCCAGGGATGTGCAGGTTAGGATGGTTTGGCCATTCTAAATTGTCCCATAGTGCCCAGGGATGTGTAGGTTAGGGTGGGTTGGCCATGCTAAATTGTCCCATAGTGCCCAGGGATGTGCAGTTTAGGGTGGATTGGCCATGCTAAATTGTCCCATAATGCCCAGGGATGTGCAGGTTAGGGTGTATTGGCCATGCTAAATTGTCCTGTAGAGCCCAGTGATGTGCAGGTTAGGGTGGATTGGCCATGCTAAATTGTCCCATAGTGCCCAGGGATGTGCACGTTAGGGTGGATTGGCCATGCTAAATTGTCCCATAGTGCCCAGGGATGTGCAGGTTAAGGTGGATTGGCCATGCTAAATTGCCCCATAATGCCCAGGGATGTGCAGGTTAGGGTGGATTGGCCATGCTAAATTGTACTGTTGTGCCCCGAGATGTGCAGTATAGGGTGGATTGGCCATGCCAAATTGTCCCATAGTGCCCAGTGATGTGTAGGTAAATGTGGATTGGCCATGCTAAATTGTCCCATAGTGTCCAGGGATGTGCAGGTTAGGGTGGATTGGCCATGCTAAATTGTCCCATAGTGCCCAGGGATGTGCAGGTTAGGTGGATTGGCCATGCTAAATTGCCCCATAATGCCCAGGGATGTGCAGGTTAGGGTGGATTGGCCATGCTAAATTGTCCCTCAGTGCCCCGAGATGTGCAGTATAGGGTGGATTGGCCATGCCAAATTGTCCCATAGTGCCCAGTGATGTGTAGGTAAATGTGGATTGGCCATGCTAAATTGTCCCATAGTGTCCAGGGATGTGCAGGTTAGGGTGCATTGGCCATGCTAAATTGTCCCATAGTGCCCAGGGATGTGCAGGTTAGGGTGAATTGGCCATGCTAAATTGTCCCATAGTGCCCAGGGATGTGCAGGTTAGGGTGAATTGGCCATGCTAAATTGTCCCATAGTGCCCAGGGATGTGCAGGTTAGAGTGGATTGGCCATGCTAAATTGTCCCACAGTGCCCAGGGATGTGCTGTTTAGGGTGGATTGGCCATGCCAAATTGTCCCATAGTGCCCAGGGATGTGCAGGTTAGAGTGGATTGGCCATTCTAAATTGTCCCATAGTGCCCTGGGTTGTGTAGGTTAGGGTGGATTGGCCATGCCAAATTGTCCCATCGTGTCCAGGGATGTGCAGGTTAGGGTGGATTAGCCAGGCTAAATTGTTCCGTAGTGCCCAGGGATGTGAAGGTGAGGGTGGATTGGCCATGCTAAATTGTCCCATAGTGCCCAGGGATGTGCAGGTTAGGGTGGGTTGGCCAGGCTAAATTGTTCTGTAGTGCCCCGGGTTGTGCAGGTTAGGGTGGATTGGCCATGATAAATTGTCCCATAGTCCCCATGGATATGAAGGTTAGGGTGGATTGGCCATGCAAAATTGTCCTGTAGTGCCCCGGGATGTACAGGTTAGGGTGGATTGGCCATGCTAAATTGTCCCGTCGTGCCCAGGGACGTGCAGGTTAGGGTGGATTGGCCATGCTAAATTGTCCCATAGTGCCCAGGGATGTGCAGGTTAGGGTGGATTGGCCATGCTAAATTGTCCCATAGTCCCCAGGGATGTGCAGGTTAAGGTGGATTGGCCATGCTAAATTGTCCCTTAGTGCCAAGTGATGTGTAGGTAAGGGTGGATTGGCCATGCTAAATTGTCCCATAGTGTCCAGGGATGTGCAGGTTAGGGTGCATTGGCCATGCAAAATTGTCCCATAGTGCCCAGGGATGTGCAGGTTAGGGTGGATTGGCCATGCTAAATTGTCCCATAGTGCCCAGGGATGTGCAGGTTAGGGTGAATTGGCCATGCTAAATTGTCCCACAGTGCCCAGGGATGTGCAGTTTAGGGTGGATTGGCCATGCTAAATTGTCCCATAATTCCCAGGGATGTGCAGGTTAGGGTGGATTGGTCATGCTAAATTGTCCCATAGTGTCCCAGGATGTGCAGGTTAGGGTGGATTGGCCATGCAAATTGTCCCATATTGCCCGGGGATGTGCAATTTAGGGTGGATTGGCCATGCTAAATTGTCCCACAGTGCCCAGGGATGTGCAGTTTAGGGTGGATTGGCCATGCTAAATTGTCCCATATTGCCCGGGGATGTGCAAGTTAGGGTGGATTGGCCATGCTAAATTGTCCCATAGTGTCCAGGGATGTGCAGGTTAGGGTGGATTGGCCATGCTAAATTGTCCCGTAGTGCCCTGGGTTGTGCAGGTTAGGGTGGATTGGACATGCTAATTTGTCCCACAATGCCCAGTGAAGTGCAGGTTAGGGTGGATTGGCCATGCTAAATTGTCCTTAGTGCCCAGGGATGTGCAGGTTAGGGTGGATTGGCTATTCTAAATTGTCCCATAGTTCCCTGGGTTGTGTAGGTTAGGGTGGATTGGCCATGCTATATTGTCCCATAGTCCCCATGGATATGAAGGTTAGGGTGGATTGGCCATGCAAAATTGTCCTGTAGTGCCCCGGGATGTACAGGTTAGGGTGGATTGGCCATTCTAAATTGTCCCATAGTGCCCTGGGTTGTGTAGGTTAGGGTGGATTGGCCATGCCAAATTGTCCCATCGTGTCCAGGGATGTGCAGGTTAGGGTGGATTAGCCAGGCTAAATTATTCCGTAGTGCCCAGGGATGTGAAGGTGAGGGGGATTGGCCATGCTAAATTGTCCCATAGTGCCCAGGGATGTGCAGGTGAGGGTGGGTTGGCCAGGCTAAATTGTTCTGTAGTGCCCCGGGTTGTGCAGGTTCGGGTGGATTGGACATGATAAATTGTCCCATAGTCCCCATGGATATGAAGGTTAGGGTGGATTGGCCATGCAAAATTGTCCTGTAGTGCCCCGGGATGTACAGGTTAGGGTGGATTGGCCATGCTAAATTGTCCCGTAGTGCCCAGGGATGTGCAGGTTAGGGTGGATTGGCCATGCTAAATTGTCCCATAGTGCTCAGGGATGTGCAGGTTAGGGTGGATTGGCCATGCTAAATTGTCCCATAGTCCCCAGGGATGTGCAGGTTAAGGTGGATTGGCCATGCTAAATTGTCCCTTAGTGCCAAGTGATGTGTAGGTTAGGGTGGATTGGCCATGCTAAATTGTCCCATAGTGTCCAGGGATGTGCAGGTTAGGGTGCATTGGCCATGCAAAATTGTCCCATGGTGCCCAGGGATGTGCAGGTTAGGGTGGATTGGCCATGCTAAATTGTCCCATAGTGCCCAGGGATGTGCAGGTTAGGGTGGATTGGACATGCTAAATTTTCCTGTAGTGTCCAGGGATGTGCAGGTTAGGGTGTATTGGCCATGGTAAATTGTCTCACAGTGCCCAGGGATGTGCAGGTTTGGGTGGATTGGCCATGCTAAATTGTCCCGTAGAGCTCAGTGATGTGTAGGTAAGGGTGGATTGAACATGCTAAATTGTCCCATAGTGCCCAGGGATCTGCAGGTTAGGGTGCATTGGCTATGATAAATTGTCCCGTAGTGCCCAGTGATGTGTAGGTTAGGGTGGATTGGCCATGCTAAATTGTCCTATAGTGCCCAGGGATGTGCAGGTTAGGGTGGATTGGCCATGCTAAATTGTCCCATAGTGCCCAGGTTTGTACAGGTTAGGGTGGGTTGGCCACGCTAAATTGTCCCGTAGTGCCAAGGGATGTGCAGGTTAGGGTGGATTGGCCATGCTAAATTGTACCGTAGTGCCCAGGGATGTGCAGGTTAGGGTGGTTTGGCCATGCTAAATTGTCCCATAGTGCCCAGGGATGTGTAGGTTAGGGTGGATTGGCCATGCTAAATTGTCCCATAGTGCCCAGGGATGTGCAGTTTAGGGTGGATTGGCCATGCTAAATTGTCCCATAATGCCCAGGGATGTGCAGGTTAGGGTGGATTGACATGCTAAATTGTCCCATAGTGCCCAGGATGTGCAGGTTAGGGTGGTTTGGCCATTCTAAATTGTCCCATAGTGCCCAGGGATGTGTAGGTTAGGGTGGATTGGCCATGCTAAATTGTCCCATAGTGCCCAGGGATGTGCAGGTTAGGGTGGATTGGCCATGCTAAATTGTCCCATAATGCCCAGGGATGTGCAGGTTAGGGTGGATTGGCCATGCTAAATTGTCCCATAGTGCCCTGGGTTGTGCAGGTTAGGGTGGATTGGACATGCTAATTTGTCCCACAATGCCCAGTGATGTGCAGGTTAGGGTGGATTGGCCATGCTAAATTGTCCTTAGTGCCCAGGGATGTGCAGGTTAGGGTGGATTGGCCATGCTAAATTGTCCCATAGTGCCCTGGTATGTGTAGGTTAGGGTGGATTGGCCATGCTAAATTGTCCCATAGTGCCCAGGGATATGAAGGTTAGGGTGGATTGGCCATGCAAAATTGTCCTGTAGTGCCCCGGGATGTACAGGTTAGGGTGGATTGGCCATTCTAAATTGTCCCATAGTGCCCTGGGTTGTGTAGGTTAGGGTGGATTGGCCATGCCAAATTGTCCCATCGTGTCCAGGGATGTGCAGGTTAGGGTGGATTAGCCAGGCTAAATTGTTCCGTAGTGCCCAGGGATGTGAAGGTGAGGGTGGATTGGCCATGCTAAATTGTCCCATAGTGCCCAGGGATGTGCAGGTTAGGGTGGGTTGGCCAGGCTAAATTGTTCTGTAGTGCCCCGGGTTGTGCAGGTTCGGGTGGATTGGCCATGATAAATTGTCCCATAGTCCCCATGGATATGAAGGTTAGGGTGGATTGGCCATGCAAAATTGTCCTGTAGTGCCCCGGGATGTACAGGTTAGGGTGGATTGGCCATGCTAAATTGTCCCGTCGTGCCCAGGGACGTGCAGGTTAGGTTGGATTGGCCATGCTAAATTGTCCCATAGTGCCCAGGGATGTGCAGGTTAGGGTGGATTGGCCATGCTAAATTGTCCCATAGTCCCCAGGGATGTGCAGGTTAAGGTGGATTGGCCATGCTAAATTGTCCCTTAGTGCCAAGTGATGTGTAGGTAAGGGTGGATTGGCCATGCTAAATTGTCCCATAGTGTCCAGGGATGTGCAGGTTAGGGTGCATTGGCCATGCAAAATTGTCCCATAGTGCCCAGGGATGTGCAGGTTAGGGTGGATTGTCCATGCTAAATTGTCCCATAGTGCCCAGGGATGTGCAGGTTAGGGTGAATTGGCCATGCTAAATTGTCCCACAGTGCCCAGGGATGTGCAGTTTAGGGTGGATTGGCCATGCTAAATTGTCCCATAATTCCCAGGGATGTGCAGGTTAGGGTGGATTGGTCATGCTAAATTGTCCCATAGTGTCCCAGGATGTGCAGGTTAGGGTGGATTGGCCATGCCAAATTGTCCCATATTGCCCGGGGATGTGCAATTTAGGGTGGATTGGCCATGCTAAATTGTCCCACAGTGCCCAGGGATGTGCAGTTTAGGGTGGATTGGCCATGCTAAATTGTCCCATAGTGCCCGGGGATGTGCAAGTTAGGGTGGATTGGCCATGCTAAATTGTCCCATAGTGTCCAGGGATGTGCAGGTTAGGGTGGATTGGCCATGCTAAATTGTCCCGTAGTGCCCTGGGTTGTGCAGGTTAGGGTGGATTGGACATGCTAATTTGTCCCACAATGCCCAGTGAAGTGCAGGTTAGGGTGGATTGGCCATGCTAAATTGTCCTTAGTGCCCAGGGATGTGCAGGTTAGGGTGGATTGGCCATTCTAAATTGTCCCATAGTGCCCTGGGTTGTGTAGGTTAGGGTGGATTGGCCATGCCAAATTGTCCCATCGTGTCCAGGGATGTGCAGGTTAGGGTGGATTAGCCAGGCTAAATTATTCCGTAGTGCCCAGGGATGTGAAGGTGAGGGTGGATTGGCCATGCTAAATTGTCCCATAGTGCCCAGGGATGTGCAGGTGAGGGTGGGTTGGCCAGGCTAAATTGTTCTGTAGTGCCCCGGGTTGTGCAGGTTCGGGTGGATTGGCCATGATAAATTGTCCCATAGTCCCCATGGATATGAAGGTTAGGGTGGATTGGCCATGCAAAATTGTCCTGTAGTGCCCCGGGATGTACAGGTTAGGGTGGATTGGCCATGCTAAATTGTCCCGTCGTGCCCAGGGATGTGCAGGTTAGGGTGGATTGGCCATGCTAAATTGTCCCATAGTGCCCAGGGATGTGCAGGTTAGGGTGGATTGGCCATGCTAAATTGTCCCATAGTCCCCAGGGATGTGCAGGTTAAGGTGGATTGGCCATGCTAAATTGTCCCTTAGTGCCAAGTGATGTGTAGGTTAGGGTGGATTGGCCATGCTAAATTGTCCCATAGTGTCCAGGGATGTGCAGGTTAGGGTGCATTGGCCATGCTAAATTGTCCCATAGTGCCCAGGGATGTGCAGGTTAGGGTGGATTGGCCATGCTAAATTGTCCCATAGTGCCCAGGATGTGCAGGTTAGGGTGGATTGGCCATTCTAAATTTTCCTGTAGTGTCCAGGGATGTGCAGGTTAGGGTGTATTGGCCATGGTAAATTGTCTCACAGTGCCCAGGGATGTGCAGGTTTGGGTGGATTGGCCATGCTAAATTGTCCCGTAGAGCTCAGTGATGTGTAGGTAAGGGTGGATTGAACATGCTAAATTGTCCCATAGTGCCCAGGGATCTGCAGGTTAGGGTGCATTGGCTATGATAAATTGTCCCGTAGTGCCCAGTGATGTGTAGGTTAGGGTGAAATGGCCATGGTAAATTGTCCTATAGTGCCCAGGGATGTGCAGATTAGGGTGGATTGGCCATGCTAAATTGTCCCATAGTGCCCAGGTTGTACAGGTTAGGGTGGGTTGGCCACGCTAAATTGTCCCGTAGTGCCAAGGGATGTGCAGGTTAGGGTAGATTGGCCATGCTAAATTGTACCGTAGTGCCCAGGGATGTGCAGGTTAGGGTGCATTGGCCATTCTAAATTGTCCCATAGTGCCCAGGGATGTGTAGGTTAGGGTGGATTGGCCATGCTAAATTGTCCCATAGTGCCCAGGGATGTGCAGTTTAGGGTGGATTGGCCATGCTAAATTGTCCCATAATGCCCAGGGATGTGCAGGTTAGGGTGGATTGGACATGCTAAATTGTCCCATAGTGCCCAGGGATGTGCAGGTTAGGGTGTTTGGCCATTCTAAATTGTCCCATAGTGCCCAGGGATGTGTAGGTTAGGGTGGATTGGCCATGCTAAATTGTCCCATAGTGCCCAGGGATGTGCAGTTTAGGGTGGATTGGCCATGCTAAATTGTCCCATAATGCCCAGGGATGTGCAGTTAGGGTGTATTGGCCATGCTAAATTGTCCTGTAGAGCCCAGTGATGTGCAGGTTAGGGTGGATTGGCCATGCTAAATTGTCCCATAGTGCCCAGGGATGTGCAGGTTAGGGTGGATTGGCCATGCTAAATTGTCCCATAGTGCCCAGGGATGTGCAGGTTAAGGTGGATTGGCCATGCTAAATTGCCCCATAATGCCCAGGGATGTGCAGGTTAGGGTGGATTGGCCATGCTAAATTGTACTGTTGTGCCCCGAGATGTGCAGTATAGGGTGGATTGGCCATGCCAAATTGTCCCATAGTGCCCAGTGATGTGTAGGTAAATGTGGATTGGCCATGCTAAATTGTCCCATAGTGCCCAGGGATGTGCAGGTTAGGGTGGATTGGCCATGCTAAATTGTCCCATAGTGCCCAGGGATGTGCAGGTTAAGGTGGATTGGCCATGCTAAATTGCCCCATAATGCCCAGGGATGTGCAGGTTAGGGTGGATTGGCCATGCTAAATTGTCCCTTAGTGCCCCGAGATGTGCAGTATAGGGTGGATTGGCCATGCCAAATTGTCCCATAGTGCCCAGTGATGTGTAGGTAAATGTGGATTGGCCATGCTAAATTGTCCCATAGTGTCCAGGATGTGCAGGTTAGGGTGCATTGGCCATGCTAAATTGTCCCATAGTGCCCGGGATGTGCAGGTTAGGGTGAATTGGCCATGCTAAATTGTCCCATAGTGCCCAGGGATGTGCAGGTTAGGGTGAATTGGCCATGCTAAATTGTCCCATAGTGCCCAGGGATGTGCAGGTTAGAGTGGATTGGCCATGCTAAATTGTCCCACAGTGCCCAGGGATGTGCTGTTTAGGGTGGATTGGCCATGCCAAATTGTCCCATAGTGCCCAGGGATGTGCAGGTTAGAGTGGATTGGCCATTCTAAATTGTCCCATAGTGCCCTGGGTTGTGTAGGTTAGGGTGGATTGGCCATGCCAAATTGTCCCATCGTGTCCAGGGATGTGCAGGTTAGGGTGGATTAGCCAGGCTAAATTGTTCCGTAGTGCCCAGGGATGTGAAGGTTAGGGTGGATTGGCCATGCTAAATTGTCCCATAGTGCCCAGGGATGTGCAGGTTAGGGTGGGTTGGCCAGGCTAAATTGTTCTGTAGTGCCCCGGGTTGTGCAGGTTCGGGTGGATTGGCCATGATAAATTGTCCCATAGTCCCCATGGATATGAAGGTTAGGGTGGATTGGCCATGCAAAATTGTCCTGTAGTGCCCCGGGATGTACAGGTTAGGGTGGATTGGCCATGCTAAATTGTCCCGTCGTGCCCAGGGACGTGCAGGTTAGGGTGGATTGGCCATGCTAAATTGTCCCATAGTGCCCAGGGATGTGCAGGTTAGGGTGGATTGGCCATGCTAAATTGTCCCATAGTCCCCAGGGATGTGCAGGTTAAGGTGGATTGGCCATGCTAAATTGTCCCTTAGTGCCAAGTGATGTGTAGGTAAGGGTGGATTGGCCATGCTAAATTGTCCCATAGTGTCCAGGGATGTGCAGGTTAGGGTGCATTGGCCATGCAAAATTGTCCCATAGTGCCCAGGGATGTGCAGGTTAGGGTGGATTGGCCATGCTAAATTGTCCCATAGTGCCCAGGGATGTGCAGGTTAGGGTGGATTGGCCATGCTAAATTGTCCCACAGTGCCCAGGGATGTGCAGTTTAGGGTGGATTGGCCATGCTAAATTGTCCCATAATTCCCAGGGATGTGCAGGTTAGGGTGGATTGGTCATGCTAAATTGTCCCATAGTGCCCAGGATGTGCAGGTTAGGGTGGATTGGCCATGCCAAATTGTCCCATATTGCCCGGGGATGTGCAATTTAGGGTGGATTGGCCATGCTAAATTGTCCCACAGTGCCCAGGGATGTGCAGTTTAGGGTGGATTGGCCATGCTAAATTGTCCCATATTGCCCGGGGATGTGCAAGTTAGGGTGGATTGGCCATGCTAAATTGTCCCATAGTGTCCAGGGATGTGCAGGTTAGGGTAGATTGGCCATGCTAAATTGTCCCGTAGTGCCCTGGGTTGTGCAGGTTAGGGTGGATTGGACATGCTAATTTGTCCCACAATGCCCAGTGAAGTGCAGGTTAGGGTGGATTGGCCATGCTAAATTGTCCTTAGTGCCCAGGGATGTGCAGGTTAGGGTGGATTGGCTATTCTAAATTGTCCCATAGTTCCCTGGGTTGTGTAGGTTAGGGTGGATTGGCCATGCTATATTGTCCCATAGTCCCCATGGATATGAAGGTTAGGGTGGATTGGCCATGCAAAATTGTCCTGTAGTGCCCCGGGATGTACAGGTTAGGGTGGATTGGCCATTCTAAATTGTCCCATAGTGCCCTGGGTTGTGTAGGTTAGGGTGGATTGGCCATGCCAAATTGTCCCATCGTGTCCAGGGATGTGCAGGTTAGGGTGGATTAGCCAGGCTAAATTATTCCGTAGTGCCCAGGGATGTGAAGGTGAGGGTGGATTGGGCATGCTAAATTGTCCCATAGTGCCCAGGGATGTGCAGGTGAGGGTGGGTTGGCCAGGCTAAATTGTTCTGTAGTGCCCCGGGTTGTGCAGGTTCGGGTGGATTGGCCATGATAAATTGTCCCATAGTCCCCATGGATATGAAGGTTAGGGTGGATTGGCCATGCAAAATTGTCCTGTAGTGCCCCGGGATGTACAGGTTAGGGTGGATTGGCCATGCTAAATTGTCCCGTAGTGCCCAGGGATGTGCAGGTTAGGGTGGATTGGCCATGCTAAATTGTCCCATAGTGCCCAGGGATGTGCAGGTTAGGGTGGATTGGCCATGCTAAATTGTCCCATAGTCCCCAGGGATGTGCAGGTTAAGGTGGATTGGCCATGCTAAATTGTCCCATAGTGCCAGGGATGTGCAGGTTAGGGTGGATTGGCCATGCTAAATTGTCCCATAGTGTCCAGGGATGTGCAGGTTAGGGTGCATTGGCCATGCAAAATTGTCCCATGGTGCCCAGGGATGTGCAGGTTAGGGTGGATTGGCCATGCTAAATTGTCCCATAGTGCCCAGGGATGTGCAGGTTAGGGTGGATTGGCCATGCTAAATTTTCCTGTAGTGTCCAGGGATGTGCAGGTTAGGGTGGATTGGCCATGCTAAATTGTCCCGTAGAGCTCAGTGATGTGTAGGTAAGGGTGGATTGAACATGCTAAATTGTCCCATAGTGCCCAGGGATCTGCAGGTTAGGGTGCATTGGCTATGATAAATTGTCCCGTAGTGCCCAGTGATGTGTAGGTTAGGGTGGAATGGCCATGGTAAATTGTCCTATAGTGCCCAGGGATGTGCAGATTAGGGTGGATTGGCCATGCTAAATTGTCCCATAGTGCCCAGGTTTGTACAGGTTAGGGTGGGTTGGCCACGCTAAATTGTCCCGTAGTGCCAAGGGATGTGCAGGTTAGGGTGGATTGGCCATGCTAAATTGTACCGTAGTGCCCAGGGATGTGCAGGTTAGGGTGGTTTGGCCATTCTAAATTGTCCCATAGTGCCCAGGGATGTGTAGGTTAGGGTGGATTGGCCATGCTAAATTGTCCCATAGTGCCCAGGGATGTGCAGTTTAGGGTGGATTGGCCATGCTAAATTGTCCCATAATGCCCAGGGATGTGCAGGTTAGGGTGGATTGGACATGCTAAATTGTCCCATAGTGCCCAGGGATGTGCAGGTTAGGGTGGTTTGGCCATTCTAAATTGTCCCATAGTGCCCAGGGATGTGTAGGTTAGGGTGGATTGGCCATGCTAAATTGTCCCATAGTGCCCAGGGATGTGCAGTTTAGGGTGGATTGGCCATGCTAAATTGTCCCATAATGCCCAGGATGTGCAGGTTAGGGTGTATTGGCCATGCTAAATTGTCCTGTAGAGCCCAGTGATGTGCAGGTTAGAGTGGATTGGCCATGCTAAATTGTCCCATAGTGCCCAGGGATGTGCACGTTAGGGTGGATTGGCCATGCTAAATTGTCCCATAGTGCCCAGGGATGTGCAGGTTAAGGTGGATTGGCCATGCTAAATTGCCCCATAATGCCCAGGGATGTGCAGGTTTGGGTGGATTGGCCATGCTAAATTGTACTGTTGTGCCCCGAGATGTGCAGTATAGGGTGGATTGGCCATGCCAAATTGTCCCATAGTGCCCAGTGATGTGTAGGTAAATGTGGATTGGCCATGCTAAATTGTCCCATAGTGTCCAGGGATGTGCAGGTTAGGGTGGATTGGCCATGCTAAATTGTCCCATAGTGCCCAGGGATGTGCAGGTTAAGGTGGATTGGCCATGCTAAATTGCCCCATAATGCCCAGGGATGTGCAGGTTAGGGTGGATTGGCCATGCTAAATTGTCCCTTAGTGCCCCGAGATGTGCAGTATAGGGTGGATTGGCCATGCCAAATTGTCCCATAGTGCCCAGTGATGTGTAGGTAAATGTGGATTGGCCATGCTAAATTGTCCCATAGTGTCCAGGGATGTGCAGGTTAGGGTGCATTGGCCATGCTAAATTGTCCCATAGTGCCCAGGGATGTGCAGGTTAGGGTGAATTGGCCATGCTAAATTGTCCCATAGTGCCCAGGGATGTGCAGGTTAGGGTGAATTGGCCATGCTAAATTGTCCCATTAGTGCCCAGGGATGTGCAGGTTAGAGTGGATT
Organism: Hemiscyllium ocellatum; assembly: GCF_020745735.1. Lineage (NCBI taxonomy): Eukaryota > Metazoa > Chordata > Chondrichthyes > Orectolobiformes > Hemiscylliidae > Hemiscyllium > Hemiscyllium ocellatum. The sequence goes on along the minus strand of NC_083450.1, from coordinate 9,808,879 downwards.
GGCCATGCTAAATTGTCCCACAGTGCCCAGGGATGTGCTGTTTAGGGTGGATTGGCCATGCCAAATTGTCCCATATTGCCCAGGGATGTGCAGGTTAGGGTGGATTGGCCATGCTAAATTGTCCCATAGTGTCCAGGGATGTGCAGGTTAGGGTGGATTGGCCATGCTAAATTGTCCCATAGTGCCCTGGGTTGTGCAGGTTAGGGTGGTTTGGACATGCTAAATTGTCCCACAATGCCCAGTGATGTGCAGGTTAGGATGGATTGGCCATGCAAAATTGTCCCTTAGTGCCCAGGGATGTGCATGTTAGGGTGGATTGGACATGCTAAATTTTCCTGTAGTGTCCAGGGATGTGCAGGTTAGGGTGTATTGGCCATGGTAAATTGTCCCACAGTGCCCAGGGATGTGCAGGTTAGGGTGGATTGGCTATGCTAAATTGTCCCATGGTGCCCAGGGATGTGCAGGTTAGGGTGGATTGGCCATGCTAAATTGTCCCATAGTGCCCAGGGATGTGATGGTTAGGTTGGATTGGCCATGCTAAATTGTCCCATAGTGCCCAGGGATGTGCAGGTTAGGGTGGTTTGGCCATTCTAAATTGTCCCATAGTGCCCAGGGATGTGTAGGTTAGGGTGGATTGGCCATGCTAAATTGTCCCATAGTGCCCAGGGATGTGCAGTTTAGGGTGGATTGGCCATGCTAAATTGTCCCATAATGCCCAGGGATGTGCAGGTTAGGGTGGATTGGACATACTAAATTGTCCCATAGTGCCCAGGGATGTGCAGTTTAGGGTGGATTGGCCATGCTAAATTGTCCCATAATGCCCAGGGATGTGCAGGTTAGGGTGTATTGAACATGCTAAATTGTCCTGTAGAGCCCAGTGATGTGCAGGTTAGGGTGGATTGGCCATGCTAAATTGTCCTGTAGAGCCCAGTGATGTGCAGGTTAGGGTGGATTGGCCATGCTAAATTGTCCCATAGTGCCCAGTGATGTGCAGGTAAGGGTGGATTGGCCATGCTAAATTGTCCCACAGTGTCCAGGGATGTGCAGGTTAGGGTGCATTGGATATGCTAAATTTTCCTGTAGTGCCCCAGGATGTGCAGGTTCGGGTGGATTGGCCATGCTAAATTGTCCTATAGTGACCCGGGATGTACAGGTTAGGGTGGATTGGCCATGCTAAATTGTCCCATAGTGCCCAGGGATGTGCAGGTTAGGGTGAATTGGCCATGCTGAATTGTCCCACAGTGCCCAGGGATGTGCAGTTTAGGGTGGATTGGCCATGCTAAATTGTCCCATAATTCCCAGGGATGTGCAGTTTAGGGTGGATTGGCCATGCTAAATTGTCTCATATTGCCCGGGGATGTGCAGGTTAGGGTGGATTGGCCGTGCTAAATTGTCCCATAGTGTCCAGGGATGTGCAGGTTAGGGTGGATTGGCCATGCTAAATTGTCCCATAGTGCCCTGGGTTGTGCAGGTTAGGGTGGATTGGACATGCTAATTTATCCCACAATGCCCAGTGATGTGCAGGTTAGGGTGGATTGGCCATGCTAAATTGTCCTTAGTGCCCAGGGATGTGCAGGTTAGGGTGGATTGGCCATTCTAAATTGTCCCATAGTGCCCTGGGTTGTGTAGGTTAGGGTGGATTGGCCATGCTATATTGTCCCATAGTCCCCATGGATATGAAGGTTAGGGTGGATTGGCCATGCAAAATTGTCCTGTAGTGCCCAGGGATGTACAGGTTAGGGTGGATTGGCCATTCTAAATTGTCCCATAGTGCCCTGGGTTGTGTAGGTTAGGGTGGATTGGCCATGCCAAATTGTCCCATCGTGTCCAGGGATGTGCAGTTTAGGGTGGATTAGCCAGGCTAAATTGTTCCGTAGTGCCCAGGGATGTGAAGGTGAGGGTGGATTGGCCATGCTAAATTGTCCCATAGTGCCCAGGGATGTGCAGGTTAGGGTGGGTTGGCCAGGCTAAATTGTTCTGTAGTGCCCCGGGTTGTGCAGGTTCGGGTGGATTGGCCATGATAAATTGTCCCATAGTCCCCATGGATATGAAGGTTAGGGTGGATTGGCCATGCAAAATTGTCCTGTAGTGCCCCGGGATGTACAGGTTAGGGTGGATTGGCCATGCTAAATTGTCCCGTCGTGCCCAGGGACGTGCAGGTTAGGGTGGATTGGCCATGCTAAATTGTCCCATAGTGCCCAGGGATGTGCAGGTTAGGGTGGATTGGCCATGCTAAATTGTCCCTTAGTGCCAAGTGATGTGTAGGTAAGGGTGGATTGGCCATGCTAAATTGTCCCATAGTGTCCAGGGATGTGCAGGTTAGGGTGCATTGGCCATGCAAAATTGTCCCATAGTGCCCAGGGATGTGCAGGTTAGGGTGGATTGGCCATGCTAAATTGTCCCATAGTGCCCAGGGATGTGCAGGTTAGGGTGAATTGGCCATGCTAAATTGTCCCACAGTGCCCAGGGATGTGCAGTTTAGGGTGGATTGGCCATGCTAAATTGTCCCATAATTCCCAGGGATGTGCAGGTTAGGGTGGATTGGTCATGCTAAATTGTCCCATAGTGTCCCGGGATGTGCAGGTTAGGGTGGATTGGCCATGCCAAATTGTCCCATATTGCCCGGGGATGTGCAATTGTTGGTGGATTGGCCATGCTAAATTGTCCCATAGTGTCCAGGGATGTGCAGGTTAGTGTGGATTGGCCATGCTAAATTGTCCCATAGTGCCCTGGGTTGTGCAGGTTAGGGTGGATTGGACATGCTAAATTGTCCCACAATGCCCAGTGATGTGCAGGTTAGGTGGATTGGCCATGCAAAATTGTCCCTTAGTGCCCAGGGATGTGCACGTTAGGGTGGATTGGCCATGCTAAATTTTCCTGTCGTGCCCAGGGATGTGCAGGTTAGGGTGGATTGGCCATGCTAAATTGTCTCGTAGAGCCCAGTGATAGAACATAGAACATAGAACATAGAAGGATACAGCGCAGTACAGGCCCTTCGGCCCTCGATGTTGCGCCGACCGAATCCTACCTAACCTGTACTAGCCCAATAACTTCCAAATGCCTATCCAATGCCCGCTTAAATGACCATAAAGAAGGAGAGTTCACCACTGATACGGGCAGGGCATTCCATGAACTCACAACCCGCTGTGTGAAGAATCTACCCCTAACATCTGTCCTATACCTACCACCCCTTAATTTAAAGCTATGTCCCCTAGTAACATCTGACTCCATTAGCGGTAAAAGGTTCTTAGTATCTACCCTATCTAAACCCCTAATCATCTTATACACTTCTATCAGATCTCCCCTAAACCTTCTCTTCTCCAATGAGAACAGCCCCAAGTGCCTCAGCCTTTCCTCATAAGATTTTCCTACCATTCCAGGCAACATCCTGGTAAACCTCCTCTGCACTCGTTCTAAAGCTTCCACATCCTTCCTATAGTATGGCGACCAAAACTGCACACAATACTCCAGATGAGGCCGCACCAGAGTCTTATACAACTGCAACATGACCTCAGGACTCCGGAACTCAATTCCTCTGCCAATAAAGCCCAGTACACCATATGCCTTCCTCACAGCACTATTTACCTGGGTGGCAACTTTCAGAGATCTGTGTACATCGACACCAAGATCCCTCTGCTCATCCACACTACCAAGTAGCCTACCATTAGCCCAGTAATCCATCATCTTGTTATTCCTACCAAAGTGAACGACTTCGCACTTAGCTACATTGATTTCCATTTGCCACATTTCTGCCCAGCTCTGCAACTTATCTATATCCCGCTGTAACCTACCACTTCCTTCCTCACTATCCACAACTCCACCGACTTTTGTGTCATCCGCAAACTTGCTTACCCAGCTTTCAAGTCCTTCCTCTAGATCATTTATAAAGATAACAAAAAGCAATGGTCCCAAAACAGATCCTTGTGGTACACCGCTAGTAACTGCGCTCCAAGATGAACATAATCCATCAACTACTACCCTCTGTCTCCTTCCAGCCAGCCAATTCCTAATCCAAACCTCTAATGTATCCTCAATGCCATACCTCCGAAGTTTTAGCATTAGCCTACCATGGGGAACCTTATCGAACGCCTAACTAAAATCCATATACACAACATCTACTGCTTTACCCTCATCCACTTCCTTAGTCACCTTCTCAAAGAACTCAATAAGGTTTGTGAGGCACGACCTGCCCTTCACAAAACCATGCTGGCTATCCCTGATCACGTTATTCCTACCCAGATGTTCATAAATCTTATCCCTTACCATTCTCTCTAAGACTTTGCCCACCACTGAAGTCAGACTCACTGGCCTATAGTTACTAGGGCTATCCCTACTCCCTTTCTTGAACAATGGGACCACATTCGCTATCCTCCAGTCCTCTGGTACTATTCCCGTTGACAATGACGACATAAAAATCCAGGCCAATGGCTCTGCTATCTCCTCCCTAGCTTCCCATAGGATCCTGGGGTAAATGCCATCAGGCCCAGGAGACTTATCTATATTTATCCTTTCCAATATTCCCAAAACCTCTTCCCTGCATATTTCCAGGCCATCCATTCTAATTATTTGTGATTCCATATTCACATCAGCAACAGTGTCCTGTTCCTGAGTGAATACTGATGAAAAGTACTGATTTAATGTCTCTCCAATCTCCTCCGCCTCCACACACAACTTCCCACTACTATCCTTGACTGGACCGATACCTACCCTAGTCATCCTTTTATTCTTGACATACCTATAGAAAGCCTTTGGGTTTTCCCTAATCCTACCAGCTAAAGACTTTTCATGTCCCCTTCTCGCTTCTCTTAGCTCCCTCTTTAGCTCCTTCCTGGCTACCTTATAACTCTCAATCGCCCCTACTGAACCTTCACGCCTCATCTTTACATATGCCGCCTTCTTCCCTTTCACAAGGGACTCCAATTCCTTACTAAACCACGGCTGCCTCACAAGGCCCTTTACACCATGCCTGACTGGTACATACCTATCGAGGACACGCAGTAGCTGCTCCTTGAACAATCCCCACATCTCATTAGTGTTCTTCTCTTGAAGCCTGTTTTTCCAATCCACACATCCTAAGTCATGCCTCACTGCATCATAATTTCCCTGCCCCCAGCTATAGCTCTTGCCCTGCGGCGCACGATTATCCCTCTCCATCACTAAAGTAAAAGTCACCGAGTTGTGGTCACTGTCCCCGAAGTGCTCACCTACCTCCAAGTCTAACACCTGGCCTGGTTCATTACCTAGAACCAAATCCAATATAGCCTCCCCTCTTGTTGGCCTGTCGACATATTGTGTCAGGAAACCCTCCTGCACACATTGTACAAACACCGACCCATCTAATGAACTCGAGCTATAGCTCTCCCAGTCAATATCTGGGAAGTTAAAGTCCCCCATAACAACCACCCTGCTACCTTCACTCTTTTCCTGAATCATCCTCGCAATATTATCCTCTACTTCTCTAGGACTATTAGGAGGCCTGTAGAAAACACCTAACAGGGTGACCTCACCTTTCCTATTTCTAACCTCAGCCCAAACTACCTCAGATGGCAAGTCCTCTTCCATCGTCCATTCCACTGCTGTGATACTGTCTTTGACAAGTAATGCCACGCCTCCCCCTTTTTTACCCCCATGTCTGATCCTACTAAAACATTTGAACCCTGGAACGTGCAACAGCCATTCTTGTCCCTGTTCTACCCACGTCTCTGTAATGGCCACAACATCGAAGTCCCAGGTACCAACCCACGCTGCAAGTTCAGGTGTAGGTAAGGGTGGATTGGCCATGCTAAACTGTCCCATAGTGCCCAGGGATGTGCAGGTTAGGGTGCATTGGCTATGATAAATTGTCCCGTAGTGCCCAGTGATGTGTAGGTTAGGGTGGAATGGCCATGGTAAATTGTCCTATAGTGCCCCGGGATGTGCAGGTGAGGGTGGATTGGCCATTCTAAATTGTCCCATAGTGCCCAGGTTTGTGCAGGTTAGGGTGGGTTGGACATGCTAAATTGTCCCGTAGTGCCAAGGGATGTGCAGGTTAGGGTAGAGTGGCCATGCTAAATTGTACCGTAGTGCCCAGGGATGTGCAGGTTAGGGTGGATTGGCCATGCTAAATTGTCCCATAATTCCCAGGGATGTGCAGGTTAGGGTGGATTGGCCATGCTAAATTGTCCCGTAGTGCCAAGGGATGTGAGGGTTAGGTTGGATTGGCCATGCTAAATTGTCCCATAGTGTCCAGGGATGTGCAGGTTAGGGTGGTTTGACCATTCTAAATTGTCCCATAGTGCCCAGGGATGTGTAGGTTAGGGTGGATTGGCCATGCTAAATTGTCCCGTAGTGCCCAGGGATGTGCAGGTTAGGGTGTATTGGACATGCTAAATTGTCCCATAATGCCCAGGGATGTGCAGGTTAGGTGTATTGGACATGCTAAATTGTCCTGTAGAGCCCAGTGATGTGCAGGTTAGTGTGTATTGGCCATGCTAAATTGTCCTGTCGTGCCCAGGGATGTGCAGGTTAGGGTGAATTGGCCATGCTAAATTGTCCCATAGTGCCCAGGGATGTGCAGGTTAGGGTGGATTGGCCATGCTAAATTGTCCCGTAGTGCCCAGGGATGTGCAGGTTAGGGTGGGTTGGCAATGCTAAATTGTCCCATAGTGCCCAGGGATGTGCAGGTTAAGGTGGATTGGCCATGCTAAATTGCCCCATAATGCCCAGGGATGTGCAGGTTAGGGTGAATTGGCCATGCTAAATTGTCCTGTTGTGCCCAGGGATGTGCAGGTTAGGGTGAATTGGCAATGCTAAATTGTCCCTTAGTGCCCCGAGATGTGCAGTATAGGGTGGATTGGCCATGCCAAATTGTCCCATAGTGCCCAGTGATGTGTAGGTAAGGGTGGATTGGCCATGCTAAATTGTCCCATAGTGTCCAGGGATGTGCAGGTTAGGGTGCATTGGCCATGCTAAATTGTCCCATAGTGCCCAGGGATGTGCAGGTTAGGGTGGATTGGCCATGCTAAATTGTCCCATAGTGCCCAGGGATGTGCAGGTTAGGGTGAATTGGCCATGCTAAATTGTCCCATAGTGTCCAGGGATGTGCAGATTAGGGTGGATTGGCCATGCTAAATTGTCCCATAATTCCCAGGGATGTGCAGGTTAGGGTGGATTGGTCATGCTAAATTGCCCCATAGTGCCCAGGGATGTGCAGTTTAGGGTGGATTGGCCATGCTAAATTGTCCCATAATGCCCAGGGATGTGCAGGTTAGGGTGTATTGGACATGCTAAATTGTCCCATAATGCCCAGGGATGTGCAGGTTAGGGTGTATTGGCCATGCTAAATTGTCCTGTCGTGCCCAGGGATGTGCAGGTTAGGGTGAATTGGACATGCTAAATTGTTCCGTAGTGCCCAGGGATGTGAAGGTTAGGGTGGATTGGCCATGCTAAATTGTCCTGTAGTGCCCCGGGATGTACAGGTTAGGGTGGATTGGCCATGATAAATTGTCCCGTAGTGCCCGGGATGTGCAGGTTAAGGTGAATTGGCCATGCGAAAATGTACCATAGTGCCCAGGGATGTGCAGGTTAGGGTGGATTGGCCATGATAAATTGTCCCATAGTCCCCGTGGATATGAAGGTTAGGGTGGATTGGCCATGCAAAATTGTCCTGTAGTGTGTAGGGATGTACAGGTTAGGGTGGCTTGGCCATTCTAAATTGTCCCATAGTGCCCTGGGTTGTGTAGGTTAGGGTGGATTGGCCATGCTATATTGTCCCGTAGTGCCCAGGGATGTGCAGGTTAGGGTGGATTGACCATGCTAAATTGTCCCGTAGTGCCCTGGGATGTGGAGGTTTGGGGTGGATTGGACATGCTAAATTGTCCCGTAGTGCCCAGGGATGTGCAGGTTAGAGTGGATTGGCCATTCTAAATTGTCCCATATTGCCCAGGGATGTGCAGGTTAGGGTGTGTCGGCCATGCTAAATTGTCCCATAGTGCCCAGGGATGTGCAGGTTAGGGTGGATTGGCCATGGTAAATTGTCCCTTAGTGCCCAGGAATGTCCATGTTAGGGTAGATTGGCCATGCTGAATTGTCCCGCAGTGCCCAGTGATGTGTAGGTTAGGGTGGATTGGCCATGCTAAATTGTCCCATAGTGCGCAGGGATGTGCGGGTTAGGGTAGATTGGCCATGCTAAATTGTCCCATAGTGCAGAGGGATATGCAGGTTAGGGTGGATTGGATATGCTAATTTGTCCCATAGTGCCAGGGATGTGCAGGTAAAGGTGGATTGGCCATGCTAAATTGTACCATAGTACCCAGGGATGTGCAGGTTAGGGTGGATTGCCCATGCTAAATTGTCCCATAGTGCCCAGGGATGTGCAGTTTAGGGTGGATTGGTTATTCTAAATTGTACCATAGTGCCCAGGGATGTGCACTTTAGGGTGGATTGGCCATGCTAAATTGTCTCATAATCACCAGGGATGCGCAGGTGAGGGTGGATTGGCCATGCTAAAATGTCCCGTAGTGCCCAGTGATGTGCAGGTTAGGGTGAATTGGCCATGCTAAATTGTCCCATAGTGCCCAGGATGTGCAGGTTAGGGTGGATTGGCAATGCTAAATTGTCCCGTTGTGCCCAGGGATGGGCAGGTTTTTGTGAATTGGCCAGGTTAAATTGTCCCATAATTCCCAGGGATGTGCAGGTTAGGGTGGATTGGCCATGCTAAATTGTCCCATAGTGCCCAGGGATGTGCAGGTTAGGGTGGATTGGCCATGCTAAATGGTCCCATAGTGCCCAGGGATGTGCAGGTTAAGGTGGATTGGCCATGCTAAATTGCCCCATAATGCCCAGGGATGTGCAGGTTAGGGTGAATTGGCCATGCCAAATTGTCCCATAGTGCCCAGTGATGTGTAGGTAAGGGTGGATTGGCCATGCTAAATTGTCCCATAGTGCCCAGGGATGTGCAGGTTAGGGTGCATTGGCCATGCTAAATTGTCCCATAGTGCCCAGGGATGTGCAGGTTAGGGTGGATTGGCCATGCTAAATTGTACCGTACTGCCCAGGGATGTGAGGGTTCGGTTGGATTGGCCATGCTAAATTGTCCTGTAGAGCCGAGTGATGTGCAGGTTAGGGTGGATTGGCCATGCTAAATTGTCCTGTCGTGCCCAGGGATGTGCAGGTTAGGGTGAATTGGCCATTCAAAATTGTCCTGTCGTGCCCAGTGATGTGCAGGTTAGGGTGAATTGGCCATGCTAAATTGTCCCATAGTGCCCAGGGATGTGAAGGTTAGGGTGGATTGGCAATGCTAAATTGTCCCGTTGTGCCCAGGGATGGGCAGGTTTGTGTGAATTGGCCAGGTTAAATTGTCCCATAATTCCCAGGGATGTGCAGGTTAGGGTGGATTGGCAATGCTAAATTGTCCCATAGTGCCCAGGGATGTGCAGGTTAGGGTGGATTGGCCATGCTAAATGGTCCCATAGTGCCCAGGGATGTGCAGGTTAAGGTGGATTGGCCATGCTAAATTGCCCCATAATGCCCAGGGATGTGCAGGTTAGGGTGAATTGGCCATGCCAAATTGTCCCATAGTGCCCAGTGATGTGTAGGTAAGGGTGGATTGGCCATGCTAAATTGTCCCATAGTGTCCAGGGATGTGCAGGTTAGGGTGCATTGGCCATGCTAAATTGTCCCATAGTGCCCAGGGATGTGCAGGTTAGGGTGGATTGGCCATGCTAAATTGACCCAAAGTGCACAGGGATGTGCAGGTTAGGGTGGATTGGCCATGCTAAATTGTCCCCTAGTGTCCAGGGATGTGCAGGTTAGGGTGGATTGGCCATGCTAAATTGTCCCATAACGCCCAGGGATGTGCAGGTTAGGGTGGATTGGCCATGCAAAATTGTCCCATAGTGCCCAGGGATGTGCAGTTTAGGGTGGATTGGCCATGCTAAATTGTCTCATAATGCCCAGGGATGTGCAGGTTAGGGTGGATTGGCCATGCTAAATTGTCCCATAGTGCCCAGTGATGTGTAGGTTAGGGTGGATTGGCCATGCTAAATTGTCCCATAGGGCCCAGGGATGTGCAGGTTAGGGTGGATTGGCCATGCTAAATTGTCCCATAGTGTCCAGGGATGTGCAGGTCAGGGTGGATTGGCCATGCTAATTTGTCCCATAGTGCCCAGGGATGTGCAGGTTAGGGTGGATTGGCCATGCTAAATTGTCCCATAGTGCCCAGGGATGTGCAGGTTAGGGTGAATTGACCATGCTGAATTGTCCCATAGTGCCCTGTGATGTGCAGGTTAGGGTGGATTGGCCATGCTAAATTGTCCCATAGTGCCCAGGGATGTGCAGGTGAGGGTGTATTGGACATGCTAATTTGTCCTGTAGTGCCCAGGGACGTGCAGTTTACGTTGGATTGGCCATGCTAAATTGTCCCATAGTGCCCAGGGATGTACAGGTTAGGGTGGATTGGCCATGCTAAATTGTCCCATAGTGCCCAGTGATGTGTAGTTTAGGGTGGGTTGGCCATACTAAATTGTCCCATAGTGCCCAGGGATGTGCAGGTTAGGGTGGATTGGCCATGCTAAATTGTCCCATAGTGCCCAGTGATGTGCAGGTTAGGGTGGATTGGCCATGCTAAATTGTCCCATAGTGCCCAGGGATGTGCAGGTTAGGGTGGATTGGCTATGCTAAATTGTCCCATAGTGTCCAGGGATGTGCAGGTTAGGGTGCATTGGCCATGCTAAATTGTCCCATAGTGCCCAGGGATGTGTAGGTTAGGGTGGATTGGCCACGCTAAATTGACCCATAGTGCACAGGGATGTGCAGGTTCGGGTGGATTGGCCATGCTAAATTGTCCCATAGTGCCCAGGGATGTGCAGGTTAGGGTGGATTGGCTATGCTAAATTGTCCCATAGTGCCCAGGGATGTGCAGGGTTAGGGTGGATTGGCCATGCTAAATTGTCCCATAGTGTCCAGGGATGTGCAGGTTAGGGTGCATTGGCCATGCTAAATTGTCCCATAGTGCCCAGGGATGTGCAGGTTAGGGTGGATTGGCCACGCTAAATTGACCCATAGTGCACAGGGATGTGCAGGTTAGGGTGGATTGGCCATGCTAAATTGTCCCCTAGTGTCCAGGGATGTGCAGGTTAGGGTGGATTGGCCATGCTAAATTGTCCCATAACGCCCAGGGATGTGCAGGTTAGGGTGGATTGGCCATGCAAAATTGTCCCATCGTGCCCAGGGATGTGCAGTTTAGGGTGGATTGGACATGCTAAATTGTCTCATAATGCCCAGGGATGTGCAGGTTAGGGTGGATTGGCCATGCTAAATTGTCCCATAGTGCCCAGTGATGTGTAGGTTAGGGTGGATTGGCCATGCCAAATTGTCCTATAGTGCCCAGGGATGTGCAGGTTAGGGTGGATTGGCCATGCTAATTTGTCCCATAGTGTCCAGGGATGTGCATGTCAGGGTGGATTGGCCATGCTAATTTGTCCCATAGTGCCCAGGGATGTGCAGGTTAGGGTGGATTGGCCATGCTAAATTGTCCCATAGTGCCCAGGGATGTGCAGGTTAGGGTGAATAGACCATGCTAAATTGTCCCATAATGCCCTGTGATGTGCAGGTTAGGCTGGATTGGCCATGCTAAATTGTCCCATAGTGCCCTGTGATGTGCAGGTTAGGGTGGATTGGCCATGCTAAATTGTCCCATAATGCCCAGAGATGTGCAGGTGAGGGTGTATTGGACATGCTAATTTGTCCTGTAGTGCCCAGGGACGTGCAGGTTACGTTGGATTGGCATTGCTAAATTGTCCCATAGTGCCCAGGGATGTGCAGGTTAGGGTGGATTGGCAATGCTAAATTGTCCCATAGTGCCCAGTGATGTGTAGTTTAGGGTGGGTTGGCCATACTAAATTGTCCCATAGTGCCCAGGGATGTGCAGGTTAGGGTGGATTGGCCATGCTAAATTGTCCCATAGTGCCCAGGGATGTGCAGGTTAGGGTGGATTGGCCATGCTAAATTGTCCCATAGTGCCCAGGGATGTGCAGGTTAGGGTGGATTGGCTATGCTAAATTGTCCCATCGTGTCCAGGGATGTGCAGGTTAGGGTGGATTGGCTATGCTAAATTGTCCCATAGTGCCCAGGGATGTGCAGGTTAGGGTGGATTGGCCTTGCTAAATTGTCCCATAGTGCCCAGGGATGTGCAGGTTAGGGTGGATGGGCCATGCTAAATTGTCCCATAGTGCCCAGGGATGTGCAGGTTCGGGTGGATTGGCCATGCTAAATTGTCCCATAGTGCCCAGGGATGTGCAGGTTGGGGCGGGTTGGCCATGCTAAATTGTCCCATAGTGCCCAGGGATGTGCAGTTTAGGGTGGATTGGCCGTGCTAAATTGTCCCATAATGCCCACGGATGTGCAGGTTAGGGTGGGTTGGCCATGCTAAATTGTCCCATAGTGCCCAGGGATGTGCAGGTTAGGGTGGGTTGGCCATGCTAAATTGTCCCATAGTGCCCAGGGATGTGCAGGTTAGGGTGGATTGGCCATGCTAAATTGTCCCATAGTGCCCAGGGATGTACAGGTTAGGGTGGGTTGGCCATGCTAAATTGTCCCATAGTGCCCAGGGATGTGCAGGTTCGGGTGGATTGGCCATGCAAAATTGTCCCATAGTGCCCAGGGTTGTACAGGTTAGGGTGGATTGGCCATGCTAAATTGTCCCATAGTGACCAGGGATGTGCAGGTTAGGGTGGATTGGCCATGCTAAATTGTCCCATAATTCCCAGGGATGTGCAGGTTAGGGTGGATTGGCCATGCTAAATTGTCCCATAGTGTGCAGGGATGTACAGGTTAGGGTGCATTGGCCATGCTAAATGGTCCCATAGTGCCCAGGGATGTACAGGTTAGGGTGGATTGGCCATGCTAAACTGTCCCATAGTGCCCAGGGATGTGCAGGTTAGGGTGTATTGGCCATGCTAAATTGTCCCGTAGTGCCCAGGGATGTACAGGTTAGGGTGGATTGGCCATGCTAAATTGTCCCGTAGTGCCCAGGGATGTGCAGGTTAGGGTGGATTGGCCATGCTAAACTGTCCCATAGTGCCCAGGGATGTGCAGGTTAGGGTGGATTATTCAGTAGTACATGTAGTGTCGGAAATGAGTTTGGGTGGGAAACTGTTTGGTGGGACGTTGTGGCTTTGTTGGGCCGAAGGGCCTGTTTGCACACTGTAGGGAATCTATGATTCATCTTTCGGAAGGTTTGATCATACAAAATACAGGCAGAGCAGTAGATATGATCTGTATGGATCTCAGTAAGGCGTTCGACAAGGTTCCCCATGGGAGACTGGTTAGCAAGGTTAGTTCTCATGGAATACAGGGAGAACTCGCCATCTGGATACAGAACTGGCTCAAAGGTAGAAGACAGAGGGTGGTGGTGGAGAGTTGTTTTTCAGACTGGAAGCCTGTGACCACTGGAGTACCACCAGGATCGGTGCTGGGTCCTCTACTTTTTGTCATTTACACTAATGATTTGGATGCGAGCATAAGAGGCACAGTTAGTAAGTTTGCAGATGACACCAAAATTGGAGGTGTAGTGGACAGCGAAGAGGGTTCCCTCAGATTACAACAGGATCTGGACCAGATGGGCCAATGGGCTGACAAGTGGCAGATGGAGTTTAATTCAGATAAATGCGAGGTGATGTATTTTGGGAAAGCAAATCTTAGCAGGACTAATACACTTAATGGTAAGGTCCTAGGGAGTGTTGCTGAACAAAGAGACCTTGGAGCGCACCTTCATAGCTCCTTGAAAGTGGAGTCGCAGGTAGATAGGATAGTGAAGGCAGCGTTTGGTATGCTTTCCTTTATTGGTCAGAGTATTGAGTACAGGGGTTGGGAGGTCATGTTGCGGCTGTACAGGACATTGGTTAGGCCACTGTTGGAATATTGCGTGCAATTCTGGTCTCCTTCCTATCGGAAAGATGTTGTGAAACTTGAAAGGGTTCCGAAAAGATTTACAAGAATGTTGCCAGGGTTGGAGGGTTTGAGCTACAGGGAGAGGCTGAACAGGCTGGGGCTGTTTTCCCTGGAGCATCGGAGGCTGAGGGGTGACCTTATAGAGATTTATAAAATTATGAGGGGCATGGATAGGGTAAATAGGCAAAGTCTTTTCCCTGGGGTGGGGGAGTCCAGAACTAGAGGGGCATAGGTTTAGGGTGAGAGGGGAAAGATAAAAAGAGACCTAAGGGGCAACTTTTTCATGCAGAGGGTGGTGCGTGTGTGGAATGAGCTGCCAGAGGAAGGGGTGGGGGCTGGGACAATTGCAACATTTAAGAGGCATTTGGATGGGGACATGAATAGGAAGGGATTGGTGGGATATGGGCCAAGTGCTGGCAGGTGGGACTAGATTGGGTTGGGATATCTGGGTTGGCATAGACGGGTTGGACCGAAGGGTCTGTTTCCGTGCTGTATGGCTCTATGACTCTAAATGGGACGAGATTGGGTCCATGGGTTGGCATGGACGGGATGGGCCAAAGGGCCTGTTTCCATGCTGTACACCTCTATGCCTCTAAACGGGACAAGTTTGGGTTGGGATCTCTGGGTTGGCATGGACGGGTTGGGCCGAAGGGTCTGTTTCCATGCTGTATGGCTCTATGACGCTAAATGGGACTAGATTGGGTTGGGATATCTGGATTAGCATGGATGGGTTGGGCCGAATGGTCTGTCTCCGTGCTGCACATCTCTATGACTGTAAATGGGACTAGATTGGGTTGGGATATCTGGATTAGCATGGATGAGATGGGCCAAAGGGTCTGTTTCTGTGCTGTACATCTCTATGACTCTAAATGGGACTGGATTGGGTTGGGATATCTGGGTTGGCATAGACGGGTTGGGCCGAAGGGCCTGTTTCCGTGCTGTAGGGCTCTGAGGTATTAATGGTGGCTAGGATTGCCTGCTGACCTGACCGTGTGGTAAGCTGCGTCTGTGTTCCCACAAGGCTCAATGTTTTGATGTCTTCTGATGTCCCCTCCGAGTGGCTGGAAGTGCACAGAGTCCAACAAAGCTCCTGTACACGGTGTTGGCCACCCTCAATGGGCCGGTGTTTCCGAGCGGAGAATCCGGGGCATTTCCTCAAGCCGAGTCCCACGCGCCACATCAGGACCGCTCCGTCCCGTCCAGCGGGCTGGCAGAGGGAGGGTAGGCCGAACCTTCAAGGCGAGCTTCAGGAAACGGGCCTCCCAGCACCGAACCGCCCTGGTTTCCTGTTGGGTTATCAGACCAGGCCTCATCCTAACCCCACACCGCCGTCAACCCCTCTGGTCATTCAACCGAACGCCCCAGGAAAGCCTCGTAATCACGTTGTGCAGCGAGACCGAGAGCTCTCCAACTCCCACTGCTTACAGACAAAACAAAAACCAATCGATTATTTAACTCTAAAACGGAACGTGAGATGACAAATATCAAGGCCTCTCCAGTTTCTCTGAACAGCTCGCCATCTATCCCCAGCTCGATGGCGGTATACTGTTCCAATAACCGCCCGTATTAAAATTACGGCAATTTGATTTTCAAAACCCGACAGCAGGTATTGTCCCCGGCGTCTGTCTCCCTCTGGCTGGAGATCCCCCTGGGTGGTCTTCAACTGCTGATGTGCTTCAGAGGAGAAAGGTTACTTTGACAGAGAGCGAGTTGCTGGCTGTTAATGTGGCGTCGCTCGCCCTCTCTCGAAACGCTGGCTGCTTCATGGCCCCAAACGCCGGAGCGTCTTGTTGGTTCGATGTTGTCAAAACGGTAAAACTCAAGCGCGATTGGGTTTTTAGTATCCTGGGGCAAACCGATGGGCTAACCCCGAACAGTTATTAAGACAGCAACCAACCGTCGTTTCACAAACAAATATGTTTCACATTTCTTTTCCTACTCTGAGACTGCTACTCAGACCATGACAGGTGCCTGCAGGCTCTCAGTGCGGAATAGCCTTCGCGCTCTCTTAAAGGTACAGTGCACGCCGTATTCTTCATAACGCCTGCCGACGTGAGCAGGCGACTCCAGGCCAGGTTAAACCCGACCCTCCCGGAGCAGGGGTGAAAGGGCATCAGGAACGCCAACATCAGACGCGCGCGAGAGAGAGAGGGAGAGATGGGGTTGGGGTGAAGTTTCACCACCAGGTAATGCCCACCACCCCCTGGGTGGGGTACCAGGTGAGATTGGCTCCCATGATGCACAGGGTTCGGGGTAGCAGAGGTGGGGTCCTGAACACGCTGCCTGGCGGCCAACGTGGGCAGGGAAGGAGGTGAATTTCACTCAAGACCCTCAAGGAGCGAGTTACGGACGGGTAGGCAACACCCCCAGAACCCCTGCCAGTGTCTGGGGTAGCGTCCGAGGGACAGGACCGGGTGGGCAACGCTCCGGGGGGTAAAGGACGAACGGAGGTCCCCGGACCCAGAGGGATGCGGTGATTGGAAAGGGAGCAGGCACCTCGAGTTAATCCCGGCCCAATCAGGGAGCCCGGGCTGACAGGCAGAAACAGGAGGATCGGGGGTTCCACTCGCCCTGGGAGCTGCCTCAGAGGGAGCTGGGAGGGGTCAGGGTCAGGGACAGTGCACTTCGAAACAAACGGTGACCTGCTCACGGGATATCAGCCTGTATGGAGTTAGTCCAACCATCCCTCTCTCTCTGTCTACCTTCCCCTAGCTCCCTCTGTCTCTCTCTGTCTGTCTCTGTCTCTCTCTGTCTGTCTCTGTCTCTCTCCCTCTCTCTCTCTCTCTCTCTCTGTCTCTGTCTCTGTCTCTCTCTCTCTCCCTCGCGCTGTCTCTGTCTCCCTGTGCCTCTCTCCCTCTTTATCTCTCTACAATGTGACCTCTATCACCCTCTCAATGTCTCTCTCTCTCTCTCCTTCATTGCTATCGCTCTCTCTGTCTCAATCTGTTCACTAGATGTCTTCCAAGACAAACACCACACACACACACACACACACACACACACACACACACTCCCCACACACACACCCCCCACACACACACACCCCACACACACACCCACACACACACCCCACACACACCACACACACACCCCACACACACACACCCCACACACACACACCCCACACACACCCACACACACCCCCCCCACACACACACACACCCCACACACACACCCCCCCACACACACCCCCCCCCCACACACACACACCCACACACACACCCCACACACACACACACACCCCACACACACACCCCCCACACACACACCCTCACACACACACCCCACACACACACACCCCACGCACACACATACACACACACACCCCACACACACCCCACACACACCCCACACACACACACACCCCACACACACACCCTCCCACACACACACACACACCGCTCACACACACCCACTCACACCCCCACACACACACAAACCCCACACACATACACACCCCCACCCCCACACTCACTCCCCATACACAGACACACCCCACACACACACCCACCCACACACACCCCACACCCCCCACACACACACATCCCCCCCACACACACACCCACACACACACACCCCCCCACACACACACACCCACACACACACTACACACACACACCCCCCACACACACCACACACACCCACACACACCCCACACACACACCCCCCACACACACACCCCACACGCACCCCACACACACACACCCCCCACACACACACCCCACACACACACCCACACACACCCCACACCCCCCACACACACACATCCCCCCCACACACACACCCACACACACACACACGCCCCCCACACACACACCCACACACACACCCCCCACACACACCCCACACCCCCCACACACACACATCCCCCCACACACACACACCCACACACACAATACACACACACCCCCCACACACACCACACACACCCACACACACCCCACACACACACACCCCACACACACACCCCACACACACCACCCACACACACACCCCACACACACCACACACACCCCCACACACACACCCACACACACACCCCACACACACACCCACACACACACCCCACACACACCACACACACACACCCCCACACACACACCCCCCACACACACCCTACACACACACACCCACACACCCCACACACACACCCACACACACACACCCCACACACACACCCCCACACACACACACACACCCCACACACACACTACACACACACACAAACCCCACACACACACACACCCCACACACACCCCACACACACACACATACCCCCTCACCCCACACACACCCACACACACACCCCACACACACAGACACAGACACACACAGACACACACACACCCCACACACACACACCCCCACACACACACACCCCACACACACACTACACACACACACAAACCCCACACACACACCCCCTACACACACACCCACACACACCCCACACACACACACCCCACACACACACACAGACACACACACAGACACACAGCCTAGTTTCCATGATGTCACTAGGAGTTGGAGCGGTTGTGGACGCTCTTAGTGTTTGTGGTGACCACCACATCCTGCTATCGAGCTCCATCGCGCTCTCTCTCTCTCTCACACTCTCTCTATCTCCCTCACTCTGTGCAGAGAGAGCAGAGGAACGGGACCAGAGGAGGGGAGGGGGAGCGAGGGAACGAGGGGAGGGGGCGAGAGGGAGAGAGTTGGTGAGATCTCTGGCCTAGTCTCGGAGTGCGAGGACAACAAGGACCAGGAATGTCGCCGGAGAATCCAAGTGCTGAGGTAACTCTCCTCCTTCCCACTTCCACCCTCCAACCCCCCCCCACCCCAACTCCCTCAGGGATATTACCGGGGAAAAACGCCCTCCTGGCTGAATAGGGGGGTGGGTGGGAAGGAAGTTGAGGCCTAGTCTGAGGCTGGGCCTCATCACCTTGTGGGAGGTGTTGAGGGCGTGAGGTGGGGAGGGGGGAGAGACGGTAGATGAGGCCGGTTTCTGATGGAGGGGAAGGGGATCCCTCGCAACATCCCTTCCCCCTTTCTCCACCCTCCCTTCAGGATCCGCAGGGCGGAATTTCATCCATTCCCACCCACCGTCCCCATCGGAGCAGTTTGGGATCGGCGTGTGTATCCAATCGGGGAGTGGGTGGGCGACGTTGTTTTCCAGAAGGTGTCCATTCCCCGGGGGTGGGGGTGGGATTAGAAGCGACTGACCGTCTCATGACAAAAGGCAGGCGGCCATCTTGGAGACCACCGCTGTTTCGGCCCAATCCTGTCAGGGCTAGGGAGTAGGAATCCGGGATTGGGGGGGTGTGGGGAAGGACTGCAATCGATTAACCTGAGCTCCCCCAATCCCCTTTGGAGATTTTCGAGGCCTCTACAGAGAAAGGTGGGCCTAAAAATTTGGATATATTTTGCTCAGAACAACGACAGAGGGTCGCGATCCTGAAGGGGGGTGTAAGAGCAGAGGGAGCCGGGGTGGGGGTGGTGGGGTACGTGCTTCGAAGGAGGCCGGACAGCTAGAGAGAGCAGATGATGAAGCAGGCAGTGTCCCCGGCTCTATCCCTGGGGTCACAGAGCACAGAGGTGATGGTGAACCTGTACAAAGCAGCTGGAGGAAGGGACACACAGTCATCAACGGTGTGAGAGAGAGAGAGGGAGAGGGAGAGTGTGGGAGAGAGTGAGGGAGTGAGAGAGACAGTGTGTGTGTGTGTGTGTGAGAGAGAGAGAGTGTGAGTGTGTGTGTGTGTGTGTGTGCGTGTGTGAGTGTGTGAGTGACTGCGTGTGTGAGAGTGTGTGTGAGTGAGAGAGTGTGCGAGAGTGTGTGTGTATGTGAGAGTGTATGTGAAAGAGAGAGAGAGCGCGTGTGAGTGAGTGTGTGTGTGAGTGAGTGTGAGTGTGTGTGTGTGTGTAAGTGTGTGTACGTGAGTGTGTGAGTGAGAGAGTGTGTGTGTATGTGAGTGTGGTGTGTGTGTGTGAGTGTGTGAGTGTGTGTGAGTATGTGAGTGTGAGTGTGTGCGTGGTGTGTGTGTGTATGTGTGAGTGTGTGTGTGTGTGTGTGTGTGAGTGTGTGTGTGAGTGCGTGTGAGTGTGTGTATGTGAGTGTGTGTGAGTGTTTGTGGTGTGTGTGTGAGTGTGTGTGTGTGTGTGTCAGTGTGTATCAGAGTGTGTGTATGTGTGAGTGCGTGTGAGTGCGTGAGTGTTGTGTGAGTGTGAGTGTGTGTGAGTGTTTGTGGTGTGTGTGTGAATGTGTGAGTGTGAGTGTGTGTGTGCGGTGTGTGAGTGTGTGTGTGTGTGAGTGCATGAGTGTGTGTGAGTGTGTGTGTGTGAGTGTGTGTGTGTGTGTATGTGTGAGTGCGTGTGAGTGCGTGAGTGTGTGTGTGAGTGTGAGTCTGAGTGGTGTGTGTGTGAGTGTGAGTGTGAGTGTGTGTGTGAGAGTGTGTGTGTGAGCTGAGAGACCTCCCTAGGGCTGGGTACAGCAGTGTCCCTGAATCAGACCCACTGGGGTAAGTGTGTGTGCCGGACAGAGCTGGAGAATGTTACAGAGTGCCATCGAACCCCTCACCAGCCCAGGAGTGCCCACGACGGTCACAAACAGCTTTTGAAACGTAGGCCACTCGCTAACCCCAGCTCAGGGTGGAGAGAGAGAGCGCGGTGCTGGAAAAGCGCGGCAGGTCGGGCAGCGTCCGAGGGGCAGGGGGTTACGACATTTGCAGGAGGGGGGGGGTCAGGCAGGACATGAGCAGTGCAGGGTCGAGAGCAGACAGCGTGGCACTGGGGAGAGTACAGTGGTTCGAGAGAGAGAGAGAGAGACACCACTCCCTCCGCCACTCCCTCGTCAGACCCCCGCCCCGCTACCACCCTGGCACCTTCCCCTGACACCACCAAACCTGTGCCCTCACCTCCCCCCTCAAAGCTCACCCCACCTCCCTCCCAGATCCCAAAGGATCCTCGCAACCTCAACAGAATATTACCTACCCCTCCACCCAATGCCACCTCCTGACCCATCTCCTCGACATCGGGAAGCCGACCTGTTTTCGGGGGAACGTCTCTGGGATACACCCACATCCACCGCCACCCCCACCCCCTCTGCTTCCGTACACTTCAACTCCCCCTCCCCACCCCCAACCAATTCCGCTGGGAATGGGCTGCATTTTGGGAAAGCAAATCTTAGCAGGACTTATACACTTAATGGTAAGGTCCGAGGGAGTGTTGCTGAACAAAGAGCCCTTGGAGTGCAGGTTCATAGCTCCTTGAAAGTGGAGTTCGCAGGTAGATAGGATAGTGAAGGCGGCGTTTGGTATACTTTCCTTTATTGGTCAGAGTATTGAGTACAGGAGTTGGGAGGTCATGTTACGGCTGTACAGGACATTGGTTAGGGCCACTGTTGGAATATCGCGTGCAATTCTGGTCTCCTTCCTATCGGAAAGATGTTGGGAAAGGGTTCAGAAAAGATTGACAAGGATGTTGGAGGATTTGAGCAACAGGGAGAGGCTGAACAGGCTGGGGCTGTTTTCCCTGGAGCGTCGGAGGCTGAGGGGTGACCTTATAGAGGTTTATAAAACCATGAGGGAGAGGGTAAATAGACCAAGGTCTTTTTCCTGGGGTGGGGGGAGTCCAGAACTAGAGGGGCAGAGGTTTAGGAGGTTAAAAAAAACAGTGATTGCAGATGCTGGAAACCGGGGATTCTGGATTAGTGGTGCTGGAAGAGCACAGCAGTTCAGGCAGCATCCGAGGAGCAGCGATATCGACGTTTCGGGCAAAAGCCCTTCATCAGGAATAAAGGCAGTGAGCCTGAAGCGTGGAGAGATAAGCGAGAGGAGGGTGGGGGTGGGGAGACAGTAGCATAGAGTACATTGGGTGAGTGGGGGAGGGGATGAAGGTGATAGGTCAGGGAGGAGAGGGTGGAGTGGATAGGTGGAAAAGGAGCTAGGCAGGTCGGACAAGTCATGGGGACAGTGCTGAGCTGGAAGGTTGGAACTAGGGTGAGGTGGGGGAAGGGGAAATGAGGAAACTGGTGAAGCCCACATTGATGCCCTGGGGTTGAAGTGTTCCGAGGCGGAAGATGAGGCGTTCTTCCTCCAGGCGTCTGGTGGTGAGAGAGGGGCGATGAAGGAGGCCCAGGACCTCCATGTCCTCGGCAGAGTGGGAGGGGGAGTTGAAATGTTGGGCCAAGGGCAGTGTGGTTGATTGGTGCGGGTGTCCCGGAGATGTTCCCTAAAGCGCTCTGCTAGGAGGCGCCCAGTCTCCCCAATGTAGAGGAGACCACATCTGACAGAACTCGAGGTTTAGGGTGAGGGAGGGGAAAGGGGCCCCAGGGGTAACTTTTTCACCCAGAGGGTGGTACATTGTGTGGAATGAGCTGCCAGGGGAAGGTGGCGGAGGCCGGAACAGTGACAACATTTGAAGCCCTGACCGAGAGTTGATGCCCGATTCTCCTGCTCCTCAGATACTGCCTGACCCGCTGCGCTTTTCCAGCACCGCTCTGTCGACCCTGACCTCCAGCCTCTGCAGTCCCTCACTCTCTCTCTCCCCCAGCCTCTGGATTGGGGGAGTGGGGGGACATGAATAGGAAGGGGTTTGGAGAGGATATGGGCCGAGTGCTGGTGGAACGGGGCTGGGATTGGGTTGGCACCCTCTGGGTGGGCGTGGACGCGTTGGGCTGTTCCCGGGGCATAACCCTTGCGTTTTTCCTCACTGTGTTCATCCCCAGCGGCACCCCCACCCTCTCCACCTTGTCCCCCCCGCTATCTCCCCTGGTCACCTTGGCACGTTCAACCAGGGGGAAAGGAGACATGCTTTTTTTGGGAGGGGGCGGAGGAGGATGAGGGAGGTTGGGCCGGAGATGGGGAACAAAGAGGGGCGGAGGGAGGGGAGATGCTGCCTGGACCCTCCTGGGCCAGAGCCCGGGGATTCTGGCACGCGCGTGGCGCGGAGCGAGACTGGAAAGGGCGGGCAAAACCGAGGGAGTGGCAGAATCGAGACAGTGAGGAGGGAGTTAGGGGTTCGCCCGGACGGAGGGAAGGGGCAAGGGCCGAAGAGAGAGAGAGAGAGAGAGGGACGAGTCACCTGTGGGCCAATGGGGGAGGGCGGAGGGCTTAGCGAATCGATTGGAGGGTGTTCGGGGAAGAGCGATCCTAACAGAGTAAGGGCGGATTTGGCGGAGGGGGATCAGGCGGAAGATTCTGCCGGCAAACGGGTTCCGACGGAAACTCCGAGAGGAACACGGGACCACAACTCCGCGCACAGCGGGAACGACCTGGTTAGGAACGCAGTCAGACGCAAGAACGTCACGGGGGGGTGGTGGGAGGGAGGCGTGGAAGGCCAGAGGGCTAGACTGCAGCAGCACACTCGGAGATGAAGGGCTTGTGCCCCGAAATGTTGTCCCTCCTGCTCCTCGGATGCTGAACGATTGGATGTGCTTTCCCAGTTCCATTCCCTTCACACGCTTGGATCAGGAATACAGATGTGAGACAAGGTTACAGGACTGATGTTACTGGAGAGACAGAGGGAGACGTGTCAGAGAGAGAGAGAGGTCCCACACCCTAACCTGCACATCCCTGGGCACTATGGGACAATTTAGCATGGCCAATCCACCCTAACCTGCACATCCCTTGGCACTATGGGACAATTTAGCATGGCCAATCCACCCTAACCTGTACATCCCTGGGCACTATGGGACAATTTAGCACGGCTAATCCACCCTAACCTGCACATCCCTGGGCACTATGGGACAATTTAGCATGGCCAATCCACCCTAACCTGCACATCCCTGTGCACTATGGGACAATTTAGCATGGCCAATCCACCCTAACCTGCACATCCCTTGGCACTATGGGACAATTTAGCATGGCCAATCCACCCTAACCTGCACATCCCTTGGCACTGTGGGACAATTTAGCATGGCCAATCCACCCTAACCTGCACATCCCTTGGCACTATGGGACAAGTTAGCATGGCCAATCCACCCTAACCTGCACATCCCTTGGCACTATGGGACAAGTTAGCATGGCCAATCCACCCTAACCTGCACATCCCTGGGCACTATGGGACAAGTTAGCACGGCCAAAGTTGAGGCGGGTTGGTTTTTTCTGAACAGCTGAGCAGATAGCGAACGCCTCACCAGGGCGGGGTGTTAGAGTGAGAAGGGGGGTGACCCGTGCCCGTGATCAGGGTGAGGTGCTCCCAGTCCTTGGCATCAGCGTTGGGAGACACAGAGGGTATTAGTGATGGAGAGGCTGGGGTGACACTTAATAGAGGGACCTGTGGCCTCCCTGGCGAGAGGATGGTGGTAAGTATAGGAGCAAGGGGGTGTCTCGCTGCGATTGGACAGGGTTAGTCCACACCCCCCTGGGGGGGGGGGAGTGTCCTCCTGTATCTGAGGAAGGGTGCGCTGACGTGGAACAAGCACCGAAACCCTGGGAAGGTCAGGAGTGACGGAGGGAGGGGGAGGGGGTGGGATCGGTTGGGATTATATTCGCCGGGAGTTTTTCGAAGGAATAGGGGGGGACGGGGAATCTCGTGGGAATCTGGAACGTACTCGCAGGACCTGACGGGGCAGGGGAGGGGAGAAACGCAGGAAGGACGTTTCCAAAGTTTTTACACGGATAGGGAGGGGTGTAGGGGGCTGGAGGGGGGTGACAGAGATAGGGAGGGGGTGTAGGGGGCTGGAGGGGGTGACAGAGATAGGGAGGGGTGTAGGGGCTGGAGGGGGTGACAGAGATAAGGAGGGGGTGTAGGGGGCTGGAGGGGGGTGACAGAGATAGGGAGGGGGTGTAGGGGGCTGGAGGGGGGTGACAGAGATAGGGAGGGGGTGTAGGGGGCTGGAGGGGGGTGACAGAGATAGGGAGGGGGTGTAGGGGCTGGAGGGGGTGACAGAGATAGGGAGGGTGTAGGGGCTGGAGGGGGTGACAGAGATAGGGAGGGGGTGTAGGGGGATGGACGGGGTGACAGAGATAGGGAGGGGGTGTAGGGGCTGGAGGGGGAGACAGGGATAGGGAGGGGGTGTAGGGGGCTGGAGGGGGTGACAGAGATAAGGAGGGGGTGTAGGGGCTGGAGGGGGTGACAGAGATAGGGAGGGGGGTGTAGGGGCTGGAGGTGGTGACAGAGATAGGGAGGGGGTGTAGGGGCTGGAGGGGGTGACAGAGATAGGGAGGGGGTGTAGGGGGCTGGAGGGGGTGACAGAGATAGGGAGGGGGGGTAGGGGCTGGAGGGGGGTGACAGAGATAAGGAGGGGGTGTAGGGCTGGAGGGGGGTGACAGAGATAAGGAGGGGGTGTAGGGGCTGGAGGGGGTTGACAGGGATAGGGAGGGGGGTGTAGGGGCTGGAGGGGGTGACAGAGATAGGGAGGGGGTGTAGGGGCTGGAGGGGGTGACAGAGATAGGGAGGGGGTGTAGGGGCTGGAGGGGGTGACAGAGATAAGGAGGGGGTGTAGGGGCTGGAGGGGGTGACAGAGATAGGGAGGGGGTGTAGGGGGCTGGAGGGGGTGACAGAGATAAGGAGGGGGTGTAGGGGCTGGAGGGGGTGACAGAGATAGGGAGGGGGTGTAGGGGGCTGGAGGGGTGACAGAGATAAGGAGGGGGTGTAGGGGCTGGAGGGGTGACAGAGATAGGGAGGGGGTGTAGGGGCTGGAGGGGGTGACAGAGATAGGGAGGGGGTGTAGGGGGCTGGAGGGGTGACAGAGATAAGGAGGGGGTGTAGGGGCTGGAGGGGGTGACAGAGATAGGGAGGGGGTGTGAGTATGTGAGTGTGTGTGTGTGTGTAGGGGCTGGAGGGGGTGTCAGAGGATCAGGGCTGAGGGAGCGGGCGCTGAGGGAGGTTCAGTGCTGAGGTAGTGGGCACTGTTAGAGGGTCAGTGCTAAGGGATCGGGTACTGTCGGATGGTCAGTGCTGAGGGTGTGGGCACTGTGGGAGTGTCAGTGCTGAGGGAGTGGGCGCTGTCGGAGGGTCAGTGCTGAGGGAGTGGGCGCTGTCGGAGGGTCAGTGCTGAGGGAGTGGGTGCTGTTGGAGGGTCAGTGCTGAGGGAGTGGGCGCTGTCAGTGGGTCAGTGCTGAGGGAGCGGGCACTGTGGGAGGGTCAGTGCTGAGGGAGCGGGCGCTGTCGGAGGGTCAGTGCTGAGGGAGCGGGCGCTGTCGGAGGGTCAGCGCTGAGGGAGTGGGCGCTGTCGGAGGGTCAGTGCTGAGGGAGTGGGTGCTGTCGGAGGGTCAGTGCTGAGGGAGTGGGTGCTGAGGGAGGGTCAGTGCTGAGGGAGCGGGCGCTATCGGTGTCTCACTGATTGGTTAACACTGCCTTGCCCTCTCACCATGCCCAGGGATGAAGTGACAGTAAATGCTGACTGATCGGCTGCAGTGGCTGCACCGAGGTTCCTGGTTCTCTGTCGTGGGTCTGACCGGAACGTTTGGAGGAGATGGGTGAGGCCCAGATCCCTGAGGATGTCCTGCCTCTCCCGTGGTTTCATGGATTCACCTCCAGACGGTGAGCGTCACATCCCCACTTCACTGGGGGTCAGGGGTTAACAGGGTCCAAGGGCAGTGGGGTCAGGGTTCAATCAGACAGGGATTGGGGTTCAGTCGAGGGTCAAGATTCAAGTTCAGTCTCTGGTCAGGCCAGATACAGGTTCAGGGGTCAGGCTGGGTTTGGAGATCAGTCTGGGTTTGGGGTTCAGTTTGGGTTTGGGGTTTGGGGTTCAGTTTGGGTTTGGGTTCAGTCTGGGTTTGGGGATCAGTCTGGGTTTGGGGATCAGTCTGGGTTTGGGGTTTGGGGATCAGTCTGGGTTTGGGGTTTGGGGATCAGTCTGGGTTTGGAGTTCAGTCTGGGTTTGGGGATCAGTCTGGGTTTGGGGATCAGTCTCGGTTTGGGGATCAGTCTGGGTTTGGGGTTTGGGGTTCAGTCTGGGTTTGGGGATCAGTCTGGGTTTGGGGTTCAGTTTGGGTTTGGGGTTCAGTCTGGGTTTGGGGTTCAGTCTGGGTTTGGGGTTTGGGGATCAGTCTGGGTTTGGGGTTTGGGGATCAGTCTGGGTTTGGGGTTCAGTCTGGGTTTGGGGTTTGGGGTTCAGTCTGGGTTTGGGGATCAGTCTGGGTTTGGGGTTTGGGGATCAGTCTGGGTTTGGGGATCAGTCTGGGTTTGGGGTTTGGGGATCAGTCTGGGTTTGGGGTTCAGTCTGGGTTTGGGGTTCAGTCTGGGTTTGGGGATCAGTCTGGGTTTGGGGTTCAGTTTGGGTTTGGGGTTCAGTCTGGGTTTGGGGTTCAGTCTGGGTTTGGGGTTTGGGGATCAGTCTGGGTTTGGGGTTTGGGGATCAGTCTGGGTTTAGGGTTCAGTCTGGGTTTGGGGTTTGGGGTTCAGTCTGGGTTTGGGGATCAGTTTGGGTTTGGGGATCAGTCTGGGTTTGGGGTTAGGGGTTCAGTCTGGGTTTGGGGTTTGGGGTTCAGTCTGGGTTTGGGGATCAGTCTGGGTTTGGGGTTTGGGGATCAGTCTGGGTTTGGGATCAGTCTGGGTTTGGGGTTCAGTCTGGGTTTGGGGTTCAGTCTGGGTTTGGGGTTCAGTCTGGGTTTGGGGATCAGTCTGGGTTTGGGGTTTGGGGTTCAGTCTGGGTTCGGGGTTTGGGGATCAGTCTGGGTTTGGGGTTCAGTCTGGGTTTGGGGTTCAGTCTGGGTTTGGGGTTCAGTCTGGGTTTGGGGTTTGGGGTTCAGTCTGGGTTTGGGGATCAGTCTGGGTTTGGGGTTTGGGGATCAGTCTGGGTTTGGGATCAGTCTGGGTTTGGGGTTCAGTTTGGGTTTGGGGTTTGGGGATCAGTCTGGGTTTGGGGTTTGGGGATCAGTCTGGGTTCGGGGTTTGGGGATCAGTCTGGGTTTGGGGTTTGGGGTTCAGTCTGGGTTTGGGGATCAGTCTGGGTTTGGGGTTTGGGGATCAGTCTGGGTTTGGGATCAGTCTGGGTTTGGGGTTCAGTTTGGGTTTGGGGTTTGGGGATCAGTCTGGGTTTGGGGTTTGGGGATCAGTCTGGGTTTGGGGTTTGGGGATCAGTCTGGGTTTGGGGTTTGGGGATCAGTCTGGGTTCGGGGTTTGGGGATCAGTCTGGGTTTGGGGTTTGGGGTTCAGTCTGGGTTCGGGGTTTGGGGATCAGTCTGGGTTTGGGGTTTGGGGATCAGTCTGGGTTTGGGGTTTGGGGATCAGTCTGGGTTTGGGGTTTGGGGTTCAGTCTGGGTTTGGGGTTTGGGGATCAGTCTGGGTTTGGGGTTTGGGGATCAGTCTGGGTTCGGGGTTTGGGGATCAGTCTGGGTTTGGGGTTTGGGGTTCAGTCTGGGTTTGGGGTTTGGGGTCAGTCTGGGTTTGAGTTGATCTCTCTCTCCGAAGTGATCCTGTTTCTAAGTCTGTCTCCCGTCCTTCACTTTCCCTCCCTCCCCTCCCTCTCTCTCTCTCCCCCTCTCTCCCTCTTTCTCTTCTCTCTCCCTTCCTCCCTCTCTCCCCCTCTCTCTCTCCCTCCCCCTCTCTCCCTCTCTCTCTCTCTCCCTCCCTCCCTCTCTCTCTCTCCCCCCCTCTCTCTCTCTCTCTCCCTCCCTCTCTCTCTCCCTCTCTCTCT